>NC_092072.1:3751001-3773501 GCF_039877785.1 Chaetodon trifascialis
TGTCCAGTTTGAGAACAACAACAGCTTTATGAAAAGGGCAGCAGATGATGCGAAAGGTCAGATGTCCCTGCTGGAACACAAGGCAACCGAATTCAAATCCATTTCACAATTTAAGATAAGAGAAGAGAAGATAAGATAAGATAAGATACTGGACAAATACAAACAGATACAGAGGGGCAGCCCCACATTCAAGACCAAATCAAAACTGCAAAGTCAGTCTGCCGTGCTCCCCCATCCCGTCTCAGTTTTGTGGACACAGTCTAGCTGCAGTCATGATATCTGCAGCTGCATCATTCACTTATTGACATCGGCTCCCTGCTGATGTGCATACGTGGCACCCAGTGAGCAAGCAGTGTTTGCTGAAAATCGCATCTTCCTGCCACGGCAGCGCCACATTTGCGCTCATCTCTCTGCAGAGTGTCGGGAAATTACATGAAACCAGAAGTTAACAGAAGCCGAAAGACAAAAGCAGCACAAACCTTCTGTCTGCACTGTGAGTCAGACGGTAAACACAGATTCTAGGCCCGGCTCTTCAGAGCAAAACAAAAACAACAGGGTTTTTCTCACGCTCGGATGCATGTTTTAACAAATTATTCATAACGGAGCCGCAGACGGAGATCTCACCACAGGTCCAGACATAACTCGCCATGGATCACACATTTGGGCGCTGTGGTGGTGAAACGTTACAGCAGTTAGCTTGATGGGAGTTCTGTGACTCATGGGCAGATATGTGGAACATCCCATGAAACCATATAACAAGAACCAAAGATCAATAGATCAACCGTTGTCCTGAATCAGTGCAATGGTACATTAAAGTGTACCATTAATTGTACCAGTAATTGCTTTTTATGGCCACTTGGGGGCAGTGGATCTAAACTCATATTATCACTTTCTAAAGTTATTCAGACCAACTTGTTAGCAAACAGTTGTTGGCTGACTTTTAAACTTTTAAACGCAGATTATTTCTTGAACACGGTTCACATTTCTCTGCGTTGGTCAGTGATCTTGACCCTCAAACGTGTCCTGATGAATCTAAATAGCAGACGGCGCAGATGAAACAGCAGTCAGCATTTCCTGCCTCCTCATTTTGATCTCAACGCTCAGCACATCTGATTTCTCTTGGACGCAGAGGTCCAGCTTTGTGCCGCTTTGACAGATCAGATTATACAGAAACCTTCCGAGCTGATTCTCAGGTTGAAGGAATATTTGCTGTATCTGGCTCGCGGTCGCAGCGCTGCGTTCGTTTTATCTGCGTAATGTGACAGAGACGAACAAGACGCTCGCCGAGGCGCCGGCTCTTTGTCGTCTTTACACTTTTGCACCTCGTAAAATTTTACCGTTGGTGGATGCATTTATCCACTTTACAGGACAAGGGCCGGGTGCGTTGTTATGTGCAGCCAGAGTGGGAATGAGAGACCTAACCTTGGCAGTGTTAAAGCTGCAATTACTATTCATTTCATCTCCTCCTCTCCTCCTCTCTGTTCTCTGTTATTTCAGCTCTCCTCTTTCATCTGCTTTCCTCTCTTCGTCTCTCATCAGCCCCTAGTTCATCACCTTTCTTCCCCTTTCAACTCCCTCCTCTTCTCATCCCTGCACCTCTTCTCTCCTACTTTTTTCGTCTTTTATCTCCTTTACTCTCGTCTTCTCTTATCTGCTCTAACTTCATCTTTCTTCCTCCTTCAGCACTGAGTTACTTTCTCCTCAGCCTCTCTCTTCCTCTCTCCATTGCTGCTGTTCTACCTTCAAACATCACAAAACTTTGGAAATGCGTTCTCTGCTCTTCAACCTTCACCTGTCTTATTCAAACACACACACACGCAGCAGACATACATGCATGCACACAAACACACAGCATCCCAGCAGCCTTGCTACTCGCTAGCTAAATGGAACATAGCCTTGAATTTCAACCGTACTTAGCTGTTCAGCAGGCAGGACCACAGAGACACTGAAATCCTCTCTGTTTGATGTCGGATGCCTTCACCTGCCCCACCTCGTACACCTCCTCCTCTTTCCTTTATCCTCCGTCCCTCCCTCTGCCTCAGCTTATCCCACCCGGCCTTGTCAGCACATAAACACACACACGGCGCACACAACTACGCACCTGCACACACACTCCCACTCAAGTTCTTCCCCTCTCTTGTGGGTATTTGCCACTTTGTACAGTCCAGCTATGAAGCTTCTGAGTTTTTCAGTCTTTTAAAGCGGGATCACACAAGCAGAGAAACCCACGCAAACACACACACACAGACATGCACATACAAATGAGCTCACACCCACATACAGACCCGCACACTACACATGTATGACTGATGCATGCCTGCAAAGACACACACACACACACACAGCGCTTGCCGTGTCCTCATCTTGCTTCCAGGAAACCCTGCTCTTTGTCAGATGGCCTTTGTCTCTCATAGCGAATTCACAGAAAAGACTTTCATTGCACAATTTAAACAGGTAATAACAGACCAATTGAATTTATTACCCATGTTCAAACACGTGGAGATCTGACGTCAAAAACGGCAAAATGCAAAATGAATCAATTCCCAGAATGCATTCCCATCCTGTCTCAGTAATGTGGACACAAATCTGGCTGCAGTCCAGACGTCCCAAGCCACATCAGTCATTACTGAGCACCAGCTCCCTGCTGATGTGCACAGAGGCTACGCATGGGGATAACAAGCGTCAGTGGCATAGACTGAGGTAGGAAGCAGCACTTACATCTTTTCTCTGTGCATGCTGCATTAGTCTATATCCTGATGTCTGTATTTAAAAAAAAAAGCACCTGTGATGATTTTGGCTGTTGTTTTTCTGTGTTTGTTATTTCGACTGCCAAGAAGAATTACAGTGCAGCAGATTGTCTTGCAAAAAAAAAAAAAAAAAAAGGCAGAATGAGAAGTCAAATAATTCATGCAAATGTTGCAATCAACAGTTCATATGCTGCACACATAACACACAGACCATCTGCCGTGCGGAAAGCTCATGCTGAATTTAAATGCGTGGCACGGCACGACGGTAAGCGGGCCGTTTGCAGTTCACTTCAGAAAAATCACAGCGCTGTCAGGTGGAGGTGCAGCTCGTGTCGGATACACATAAAACCTCAGATGACAGATTTTATTTTGTTATTAGATCGCAAATCAAGTGCCAAATAAGCCTTCATTGACTGTCAACCTGTACAAGGTGTTCCCCCACCTTCTGACTAACGCGTGGATGAAGCTCAGCTGGGGTCAGCAAATTCTTTGTCACACATCAAGTTATGATGAGATGAAAGCATTTTGGGAAATACAATTATTTGCTTTTTTGCAGAGCATCCAGTGTGATAAATATGAATCTACAGCCTCAGCTGTGTAGCTTAGCTTAGCTTAGCTTAGCTTAGCTTAGCTTAGCTTAAAGGCGGGAAACAGTGAGAAACAGCTAGCCTGGCTTTGTACAAAGGTAACAAAATTTGCCTACCAGCATATCTGAATCTCACTAATTAGCACTTTGTACCATTTTAGTCTAATCTGTATTAAGACTAAAGTGTAAAAACAAGTTGTGGTTTTTGGGCAATTAGCACCAGGCTGTTTCTTTGCCGCAGGCAGTGACTTCCTGGAAAATAATTTGTGGTTTTTATGCTTGAATTAAACTGTATGGAATGTTTTAATTAGTGAACTTCAGAGGTGTTGATAGGCAAGGCAAGGCAAATGTATTTATATAGCACAATTCATACACCAGGCAATTCAAAGTGCTTTACAGAAGCATAAAAATACATTAAAATCATACATTTCAAAGAATGAGGGAAAGAAAGGAAGAAATTAGAAGAGAATAGAAAAAAATAAAATAAAATAAAATACATTTAAAGGAAAATTAAAAACAGAAGCTAGTAAAAGACAATAGTTCAGATATATTTACTTACTTACTAACTACTACAAATAATAATGTTTTCAACCCTGATTTAAATGAGCTGACAGGTGGTGCAGACCTCAGGTGTGCTCCACAGGTGAGGAGCAAAATAACTGAAAGCTGCTTCACTTTGTCTGGTTTTCATTCTGTGAACACACAGTAGACCTGTCCCTGATGACCTGAGCTGTGGATGCTTCATATGGAGTTAATAAATCTAGAATATATTTTGGTCCTGGACCATTTAATGCTTTGTAGACCAACAGTCAGATTTTAAAGTCTATTCTTTGACTCACAGGAAGCCAATGGAGTGATCTGAGGACTGGTGTGATATGGAAAATGATAGATGTGATATGATAGACAGTCACAGAGCCACTTTAGATGTTTCCTCTTGTTCCCAGTCTTCATGCTAAGCTAGGCTAACCAGCTGCTGGCTGTAGCGTCATATTTAGCCTGCAGACATGAGAGTGGTATCGAGCTTCTCGTCAAACTGTCAGCAAGAAAGCACAATTACAGGATGTGGGTACATCCCAAATCTCTTAATCTGCAGCCACGTTTGCCTAGTTTGCATGTCTTACGAGCGTCTTGTGATCAGAAACAAGGAAAAGTGCTTTTAGAACAACGAGTGAAGCTTCATCCGTTTCTGACCGCAGCTGGATCAGCTGTCAGTCGGCTTACAGCTAACAGCTGTAGAGACTTGTGGTGAATTTGTTTCTGCGCTCGTGTGCACTGTGCTAATGTGAGTAAAGGCACACGGTTATCAGTGCCAGAGCAGCAGTGTTTCCTCTCTGTAGCCTGTTGCCTGTTTCACAAGCACCTGCACATGTCTGACACCCTGCATCCTGTGTTTGCACTGTGTCCTACTCAGAGGCACAGGAGCCATTTCTACGGGCAGAAATTCATTGTTTGCATCTGTAATTGTTTATATTCTGATTGCGAATTCATTATTTCATAACCCTGAATATGATTCTGGTCTCTTTTGAACACTGGAAATCATTTATTAGGCTACATGTTTCAGGGAAATTGAAGTTATGTAACCGTATCAAACACCAAGCGTTTCAGCCTCACACATGATTGAATGAAGTGATGGTAAATGATGCAAAAAGTGTTTGTTGTTGACAGACAGACTCTCCTGTTTCTGACTTTAATTGTGTCCATAATAAAATGTAATGGGAGAAATAACAGATCATGAAAAGAAAATGAGGAAAGTTGTTTAAACTGACAGCTAACACAGATTTGTAACAAGACTATGAACCCAACTTGGGAGCGATGCGTTTGAGTTTAATCTGTCATCTGTCTTCACTCTGGTGATCAGTCTGATCAGCTGCAGCGTCCGATCAATAACTGATATCCAATAAGCGGGCGTGTCGGCCAGTAACAGCCTTCCATGTAAGCTGCTCTCCTGTATCCTCGCTCGTGGCTCGCTAAAGATGCTTCATGTTTGCATTTTCCATTTAACAAACTAAAGACTCCATCTCCCATGATGCCCTGCTGCTCTGGATAAGAGATGATGAGATAAGCTAAAGGTCAAACAGCAGTTAAGAGCAGGAGCTGGAAGACGAACTGGAACTGTGTACGTCTTTAAGTAAAAAATGGCAGCACAGTAGAGAGGACGGCTGTCTGCAGAAACATGTTGTTTTACAGTAATTATCCAAATATCAGCAGCGTAACGTGATTTATTGACGTCCCTGTAAAAACAATCAGGAGAGGATTGAATCGTCTCTGCTCATGAATCACATATTTTATGACCAGGAAAACACGAGCGCTTGATTGAAAATGTGGTCGACACGACAGATGTTTGTGTTTGTGTACCTGAGCGTGAGCAGTGTGCGCCTGCGCATGTGTGTTTATGTGCGTGTACCGTACGTGTTGATGATGTACTGTAGTATGTGGTGCACCCGAGGCAATGCACGGTCCCAGGAGTGAGCTCTGAGGAGGAAGCATCATCGCGAAAGAAATGGGTGTGTGTGTGTGTGTGTGTGTGTGTGTGTGTGTGTGTGTGTGTGTGTGTGTGTGTGTGTGTGTGTGTGTGTGTGTGTGTGTGTGTGTGTGACAGACCTCAGCTTGTGTTTTGATGTTGTGTTTTCTTCCTCTACTTATTGCGATGGCCATTGGCAGCATTACCTGCTTGAGATGCAGCTGCTACCTGTGAAGCCTGAGGTCCCCATCTGTGTCTCTCCTGCTGTGTGTGTGCATGTGTGTGCGTGTGTGTGTGAGTGTGTGTGAGATATTGTGCGTCAGTTTCAACAATAGAGAACAGCTTGCATGTGTGTTAACCAGGCGTTAAAGAGTTTTGTTCCTCGTCCCCTTGACAAATATGGGTTTTTTATAGCAACATTCCTGTGCATTCACACACATATCGTCGTGTCATACTGTGTGTGTGTGTGTGTGTGTGTGTGTGTGTGTGTGTGTGTGTGTGTGTGTGTGTGTGTGTGTGTGTGTGTGTGTGTGTGTGCGCGTCTCGAACAGAACACATGCTGTTTTTTTTTTCAGACATGTGTGTACTTGCACAGAACATGTTTTCAATGCATTTTACATTTTGTTGACTTCCTAAGAATTTGTCTCTTTGTCTGTGCTTGTCTGCTGTGCATGTATCCTCCTGTTCTTTGTGTGCGTGTGAATGTGTGTGTGTGTGTCATGTTGTGTTATCACGCCCTGTGCCTGCAGAGAACACAGGTAAAGACAGTTTGACAGGCTGTTCAGAAAACAGCCGACTCTCGGGGGCTTGTCAGCGCCGCCGCTCGAAATCCTTCACATTAACGCGTTTGTGTGAATGTTTAGCCTCTACATGTTGGTTTGCCGATGTGTTCGTACAGCTAGCTTTCAATCTGTGTGTCTGTATGAATGCATGAGTGTATACATCTCCTACTGTGTGTGTGCGTGCGTGTGTGTGTGTTCTGTTTGTTTGACGTGGGCTCAGGGTTGCGATTCCAGCCTATACAAGCTGGCAGTTCGAACAGCTTTCACCCCGAGGGCAGCGCTAAGAAAAACTTTTGCCCACACACCTGCACGCTAACTTACAACGACGCACACACTTAAACACACATGCACATCCGCTCCAACAACTTCATGCAAACACCAGCTGGGAGGTAAATGTCACAGGAAGGAGAGGAAAGGAAAACACCTGAGCCCGGAGTGACACACCGGCTCGGGTTCCCTCGTTTCTGTTTGTCTCCGCGTCTCTCCATCTTTTTCTCCCACAAAAGAGGCATTCAGGTGGCAACAAGCTGCCGTTCAGTTTGCAATGCCTTCTCTCTTTTTCTTCTCTTTCTCTCTCACACACACACACACACACACACACACACCTTCACACACAGAGACCCCCACCCTTCCCGGACGCCTTCTGTCAGCAAGGTGACAAGGTGACCAGAGGATAAGTCAGCATGCGTTAGTCCATCTGACACCACACCCTTTTATTATGTTAATGAAGCACCTGATTAGCATGAACAGGGAGCGTGTGTGTGTGAGTTTGTGTGCGTGTGTGTGTGTGAAAGTGTGTGTGTGTGTGTGTGTGTTCTGTGCCAACTGAGACTCCCTGCAGTACTAACGCAGACCTGCTGGTGTTCATATACATGTCTATCGTTAAAACCTCCATGTTTCTCCTCCCTGAATGTGCCTATGTTGCGTGTGTTTTGTTCGTGCGTGTGTTTTGTTCGCGCGTGTGTCAACAGTCCCATTAGCTGTCACTTCCATTGCGTTCGTCCACATGTGCAGATCAGGCTCCAGCAGAGGTCTTCGTCCTGGTCTCATCCAGCTGTGGTTCTCTTCACATTACAGGTACTAAAGGCTGCATTACAAGCATCAATATATCATTGTCAAATTAGCTGAGATAGCTCTGTGTAATTATGACAAACAAAAGAGACCCCAACTGAGAAAATTGGGCACCTCTGTCTCTCCACACTGCTATTATCAGTGCCTATACAGTGTTTGATTGAATTAACGCCACGTGTGTTGCTTTCAGCGGCCTGGCACAGAGGGACGCTGTCTCTGACGATCTGCGTCTTCGATTGCTTATCAGTCGGTTTGTGAAGTTCCAGAGGTCCCGTTGGGTGTGTTTGGATCATGGATTGTGTCTTTAAGGTTGCTCGTGATGGCTTTCGGTGCCAGCTGACACACAGTCTCTGACATTGTTGTCGATTCATGGTCGATATGCACAGAATGCTGCATGAAGAGAAAACGCAATACGTCTGAATTACTTTGATCTGACTTGCAATTATTCTCGATACCTTTCATATGCGAATTCTTTTAACATTAAAGCAGAATTGGATGTTTCCTTACAACCCTGACAATCTATAAATGTGTATATTTCTCATCATTCTTAGAAAAATATGCCTTAAGGTCAACTCAAGATAATTTATTCCTGTTTCTATAACAGCTCTGATTCATTATTTGGTACCTGTTTAAACAATTCGGGTCGTTATGAGACCGGAAAAAATGTGAGCATCTGAATGTAGATTTTTCTCTCGCAGCCAACGTGATTAGCTGTGAACTCGGCCAAAAAAAAAAAGATCTTCAAGCTACATTAGCTTTTTGTCCGCAGGCTCTGACACTCTCCTTGATCAAAGTGCAAGGATGTAAAGACCTCAGTGTGTGAAGTGGATTGAGCGTGTTTGTTTGTTATGTGTGTGTGTGTGTGTGTGTGTGTGTGTGTGTGTGTGTGGGTATGTATTTCATAGAGGACATTTCCCTTCATGCTAGGTTAGCCACCCTAACAATTAGAGTCTGTATCATTACCCCCCATTAACATCATACAGGCGGTGATGACACACACACACACACACACACACACACACACACACACACACACACACACACACACACACACACACGCTGTGGCACTGAGCTGGTGAGGGCTCATCAAGTCCCTCATTAATAACAACTTCGCTGCAATGCAATTCGTCAAGAAAACATCAAACGAGCCGGTGGCTGCACGAAGAGACGACACGATCACAGAGCTCGTTTTATCGAATGCCTCTTCAGCTTTCACAGCTGCACGAGTACCTGCGCGCTGTGTGGCATTTCTGTGGCTGTGTGTGGGCGTGCGTGTGCGCGCCCGGTGTCTGAATGCATCTAAATCGTGTCAATGCGCCACTCTTTTCCGCTCCTTTAAGCAGGCTGAGGCTGTCTGGCTGGCTAAGTGTTTGTCTTCTGAAGTTGAAGAGCTAATTACTGTCTGCCTCCTGCAACATGAGATTTGAGCTGCCAAAGGGCTCGAGGCAGGACCTGCTCTCCTTCTGCTGTGGCGAACCGCCTCTGTGTGATGTTACCTAAGCAAGCAAAAAGCTTCTCATGGGTGTTAAAGTGCTTTAGAGGGATTTCGGCAGTGCGTTTTGGGAGAGAGTCCAGTTCTTCATTTGTCTTGCCTTCCCTGTGGTTCTGCTTGCATTGTGCTGTAATGCAGAGCTGCAGGTTGTGCACAGTGTGCCGCTGAGCTCACTTTCCATTTTTTATTGCTGTTTTCACTTTGTGTTCTCTCACATCCAGTTTCAGACCCTTCTCGCCATCTTTTTTTGTGCGAGTTTTCATTCATTTCGTGTTGAGTTCGCTCGGGGTTGGTGCATTTCTGAATTCAGCTGGTGAACGGCTGTGCTCTAATCCACAGGGTCAATTTTCACTGTTTCGCACTAGCAGCACATCTGGATGACTCCCAACCCTCAGTGTGACGTTTTGACCACAGAGACAGCAGCAGTAAACCGCAGTTGCTGGCATCATATGATTTACTCTTTGCAGGATGCATGTCTCAAACCTCACAATCTAAACCATTCTCCAAAAAGATTTTATTTCAGTATACAAAGAGACAAAGAAAAACCAACATCTGGTGTGAAAAAAAAAAAAAAAAACAGCCTACCCCCACTCACTCTGAGACTCACCAGCACTATTTAATGACACATATACAGACCATCTGCTCCGACGGCACAAAGTACATTATTTAAACCCCACACATTAAAGAGGCTTCAGTTGCTGCTGTGACGGCTGCCAGCACCCCCTCACTTTTTTGACACGCACATTGGGTGGGGGGAGATTTCACTAGAAATATTACAGAGTGCTTTAATAGCACTAAAATGACACCTCTAACTGAGGCAATACATGTTTATCTTAGTAGCCGCCGCCTAAATCGGAACTAATGGGCGACTTTTGATTGTTAGGCTCTCGTGATGAGTCTGGACGTTAAATCTTTAAGGAGTTATTGCATCGTTGGACTGCTTTCACAGAAGGAGACACAGTTGTTGTTGTTTTTTTATGGTGAATTATTTTAACAACAGGGCTCGTTTTCATGAACGTAATGAGAGAAAAGAGCAGAATGTGATCTACGGACACATCAAATGTTCATTTTGACGTACGAGCGTTTCATTTTACGCCTTGTTTTGAATTCCCCTGATAAAAAAAATTCTCCTTAACTTAACTTTAAATTGCATAATTGTTCTTTTCTACAGTCCCGTCATGTCTTCTGGTCATATGTCAGCGGTGTATTCCAGTAACTTCTGTTCTTTTATTGCACATTTATACGCTCTTATATGCTGGACTTCATTCCTTTCAGTTCATTTCTGGATCTCAGCATCCAATCTCACTCTTCCTCCGCTCTCTTATATATTTAATTTCTTTAAAGCACTGTTGAAAATCGCAGTCTTGTTTGAGGTCGCACTGTGTATTCAGCGTTTCTATACCAGTAATATATTCAGTGCTTCCTCTCACATATAGTCACACTGCGAGCTATTTCAGATGTGTGGTCTGTGTGTGTTCCCGATAATAATATTCCTTCTAATGTGCTCTGAGTATGACTAATGGACTGCTTCTGTTTACACTTCAACTCTCCCAGTGTGTGTGTGTGTGTGTGTGTATGTGTGTGTGTGTGTGTGTGTGTGTGTGTGTGAGTGAGTGAGAGGTAGGGCATGTTGCTCTGTTCGTACAATCATGCGTGATGTGTGTGTTTCTGTGTGTGTGTGCGTGCGCAGCATCCTTAGCTGCACAGGGCTGATTTTCATTCAGTTATAATAAAGCCTGTTGCTCGCTCTCATTTACACACATTAGTCAGCGCCACTCCTGCCGTCTTCAGCGGCAGAGAGCGCGATGCAGAGGAAGACAGAGGGTAATAGATATGAAAAACAGAGGTGGAGGAATGCAGATATAACCAAGCAACCCTGCTTGTGCTCTCGGCATGACAAACAGCTGGTTAGACAGGGAGACAGAAACAGAGGGAGGGGATACGGGAGATAAAAGGTAATAGGATTGAGATTCAGAGATAGAAACTGAGAGAACAAGAGGCAGACGGAGAGCTGATATGCCAACGCTCCTCTTGTGTTCTGTAAGAAAAGCGACAGCGCTCATCGTTTGTTCAAACAGCTGAAAACGAGCCGTGTTTACATTTTCCGCGGACCTCTTGAGGTCGTCTCACAAATGTCTTCCCCGCCCATGGCAGCATGTTCGCAGTGTTTACGTTCAGGTGCGAAGCAGGAAGTAGTCTGATGTTTTCATACTGCTGTAAAAGGTCCGCGGGGGAAAGGATAGAATACATCGACGGTTCACATCCCGTCTCCTACCAACATGCTAACTTTCTTTAAAGGTCCCATGAAATTGTATTAGCACCTTAATGTGATGTATTTCCTTTCGACACGCCACAGTGGGACGGGACTTTAGACTGTGAGGAATCAATATTAAATGTAATCCAGGGGGCTATTAGTTACGGAGAGGGAAGCAGTCCGACTCGGAGCATGTTGGATGTTTTAGTTATACCCACAAGTGTGCTTTCCATCCATCCTTTCATCCATTCACACATCCACTCATCCTTCAGAGGGCTGCAGGGGGTTGGAGTTGATCCCACCTGACACTACCTGGGACAGGTGGACAGCCTGGCACATTGAGACAGAGGCTGCGTCCACCCTGATACTCCAGAGCGGAATAATGTGGATGCTTGGCATAAAAGTAGTAAAAGTTATGTATTTTAAAGCAAAAATGTGTTAATGTGGATGTAAAAAACAACCATTCACACCAAATTCACACCAACAGGCTATTTCAAGTCGCCAATCACCCTAACATGCATGGGACAAAGGGAGTGTCTGACCGCTCGCAGCGATACGGAGCAACGTTTGAACAAGTGGCTCGCAGTTCGTTTGTCGTGCATGCAGGTGACATCGCCTGGAGGTGATCATTCAATAAGAGATGCAGCAACATGTTGGCGCAGGCGGCGAAGAAGACTGCAAGCTGACACACAGAAACAAAGCAGGCTTCAAATTTAACAAAAAAAAAATGCTTTGCAAGCATCTTGTGAGGAAGGAAACGTGTTGTGGTGAGAAAACACAGAATGTAAACAGACATTTTATTTGCTTACATGCAAACTTCACAGGCCACCTCTAATTAAGACACTTCACTTAGCGAAATGAGTGTTAGCCCACAGTCAGTGCTCCTGCTGTGTCTTTGTTCTCTTCTGATTGGGCCACTGGGTCAGCAAAACACTGATGTGGGTCAGTCTGAGACGCGGGGAAGAGGAGGTTAGTTTGTCAGTGAAGCACGAGTATTTGTTGGCCGGAGGCTGGAAGCAGCATTAGTAGCACCAGTCGCAGCTGCAGGAAGTATTTTATAGCTTGAATGACTTTAACTGACTAAGAGAAATGTTATGAAGTCTTTATTCTCTTATTATATGCCCCGAATTAAATTCTAGCATTCACTGTGTGACATAGAGCAACAATAGACAGATTTTACGTGTCTCACGACTAAAATACGGTTGTAATTACTCGACAAGGTAATCGTGTTTGCTGTTCGCTCTTTCATTCAGTTTGTGAGAGAGATGATCAAGTTTTAATGTGGAAGCTCCTTTAATAGATCACATGTCTGGTGTTGCTGAAGAGGAGATGAATACTGATCTCCAACAGCACCTGAAAGCAGCTGAACAGTAAATATAATGGGCATATTTGACAGATAAATGTCAATAAATGTTCATTTTGCCAAATCAAGGATGTGCCCTTTGGTTAAAGTGGCTCCAGAGCATCAGATGAAGAGGAGAGTTCAGGTGCAGCTGCAGTGGGACCACAGCCGAGCCTCGCTGCACAAGGAAGAGCTTCCCCTCGCAGTTATGTCTTGATATATTTTGTAAATTCAGTGCAGAGACTCTGGGCTCTATCTGCAGCTTTTCATTTCAACCCCTTTTTGCCGTAATTAACAAGTGGAGTTATTTCCCATGTGGATGAAATGTTCCGTGACCAAACCAAGCCATCGCTAATAAGTCATAACGTGATAATTACATGGTCATCAATTGGGAAAATGGAGCATTTTTAATCTCAATTACACAAAAGTTAGTTTTCCAGACGCCCTTTTTTTTAATGCATTTTACACAGGAACCCACCAACCGTTAAATTTAGTTTTCTTTGGGTATTCATTAGCAGTTCCTCTTCCAGTCTTCCTTCAGAACGTGCTGGTTCGCGGGGGATGGAGGCTGTGTTTGGGGCGTTGATTGCCGTGTCAATATCTTAGCATACATGACTGCATGCAGCTGTGTGTGTGTGTGTGTGTGTGTGTGTGTGTGTGTGTGTGTGTGTGTGTGTGTGTGTGTGTGTGTGTGTGTGTGTGTGTGTGTGTGTGTGTGTGTGTGTGTGTGTGTGATGTACAACCACTGTGGCTGGGTTACAGATGTGACACAGATACACACTGAAGGCTTTTAGCGTCCAGTGGCTAATAGACGTTTTTGAAGTTTGTGTGTGTGTGTGTGTGTGTGTGTGTGTGTGTGTGTGTGTGTGTGTATTGCTCATGTTGTGGGGACATAAATGTGTTGACACCACCAACAGAAGTCGTTAAGACTTGGGTTCAGGTTAGTGTTGGATGTAAGTCCATATAATGTCCTCTGAAGTAATGAAACACAACTTTGTGTGTGTGTGTGTGTGTGTGTGTGTGTGTGTGTGTGTGTGTGTGTGTGTGTGTGTGTGTGTGTGTGTGTGTAAATAAGTAAGCATGTTTCGTCCTCTCTGTGCTTCCCCCCTGGGAGGTGATTAGTGTAACTAGCCTTTGTTGAGTTTCTATTTTCAAGACAACTCTTTTGTGTGCGTTGTGTGTTGTGCATTGTGTGTTGTGTGTGTTTCACTGGGTGCATGCGAGCAGGATGTGTAATTTGCATAGTTTAGATTAGTAATGCCATTATTAACTTTGTTTTTTACTCTATGTAAATGCGTGCGCAGCGACGGCGAGCGTCACGTAACTCCGAGCTGTTTGTACTTCGCCTACTTTTCTAATTAAACCACAAACTTCGGTTCTGTTCGGTTCTGCACTTTCCACGTGGAACAAAGCACCTTGATGAACTTCATTTGCTGAAGAATAAACTCTGATTGGAGCTTGATTTTCAGTCTTACCATCAATTACTTGTCAATGAAAGAATTAAGCATTAATTATGTCTTGAATCACAAAACTGTACTTAATTAATCACAATCACATTTATTATTGTTATTATATGTACTGTATGAAAATCTTTAGGGGCTGAGCCATCCTTCCTCTCATTAATAGACCTACATTCATGAATTAAAATTAGAACTCAACAGCCTCCCCCAATACAGAAAATAAGACACTGAGGGTTTTTTAATAATTTCATCATTAAGAGGCAAAGCAGTAAAGGTTATGTAACACTAATATTCTAATTTTATAATACAAAATAAGTGAATGTGGGTGAGATAAAATGTGCTGAAGGCTATTAATAAACATGACATTAGATGTATAATAACTGCATGACAGATATAGTACAAGAACAGTAAGACCCCCCTCTCCTCAGACTGCCCTTCCTTCAGCCAAAAACAGCACAAGTGATTTTACCTTTGAGGAAAGGTGCGTTTAAGCCGCCTGTTGTGCTTCCTGATTTGTTCAGATTTCGCCCCCCTCTTTGCTCTCTGTTATTCCACTGAAACATTTCGGCGCAGCTCGGCTGTAAGCTGCCATTTCAGCATGAAAACCACAGCAGCCGCAGTGAAGTTCAACACCTGCGAACATGTTTACCGTCTTTTCTTCCTCGGCTCAGTTTAAGTTGGCGCTCTGCCGCTTGCATTTGGCACTTTCTACGGCTGTGCACTAGATTCTCAGCGCAATGTCTTTTTTATTGCCCCCACTGTTATTAAATTTCTCCACTCCTGTCTCTGATAGCTTCCCACCAGTGCTTTTCCTCCAGTTCCAGCTGTGCTGTGTAATTTTGTATTGATTTCTGCAGAGTGGGAACCTACTGGGAGGGAAACCACCCAGTTCAATTCCTTGTATGTGCAAACATTGCCAGCAAACCTGCTGCCGATCTCATTCTCTCCTGCTTTTGCTTCGTTTCCATGTTTTCTGGAAGCGAGCAGATAACGTGAGCTCAAAGCTAATCCCTGCAGAACGAGTAGCATCGCTGCCATTAACGCTGCCTCTTCCTCCACACAGTGAGGTTGTTGGTATACTTCATCTGTCGCAGGTAAACAATTATGGCAAAGGGAATGTTGTTTTATTGTGAAAAGTTAAAGACAGCGGCGCAATTTGCTGAAACTTCTACCTCAGGGCAAAATGAGCTTTTACTGATGAGACTCATTGCAGCGCACATTCAGCACTTGACATGACTTCAAAGTGGAAAAGGAAGAAAAGAAGAAACAAAATAACTCGTGAGCTTGCTTGTTTTTCCTTTTTCTGTTTCATTCTCTGATCAGCGACATCCGACGCTGCTCTTCATGGATTTTCCTCAGCAGCGTTTTCAGTCTCGGGATTGATTTTGGATTTGCATCAGTGTGTTTGTCATTGCGGCTCTAACTGCACTCACAGACTGTGAACGTACAACATGTTGAAATCAATTTCCTCCTGCTCTCATGTTCGTTCAGCGTGGCTCTCAAAACATTCCATAGCCCAGCTTTTGGTTAACGGTGAATGAGAGCTGGCTTTTCTCTCAAATTCATGTAAACCTCTACAACACACACACACACACACACACACACACACACACACACACACACACACACACACACACACACTTCACTTCATCTGTTTCATTTGCTTCTGATTTACTGGCATAAACACAACGTGAGCAATGGAATCCAAGAGCTAAATATCACTGGAGCCCTTTAAAAAAAAGGCAAAGTAAATATAAATGCTGTCCAGCTGTGTGTGTGTGTGTGTGTGTGTGTGTGTGTTCTCTTCTAATGGAGGCGGCACTGTAGGTGGGCATAAAGGACATGGTGAACTGACAACCGGCCAATCCTAAATCACTGAGAGAACATGTATTTTCTTTTCTTTCTTTAACATTTAAATACACAATAAAGACTAAAAGACATGTTTCCAAAAGGCCAATCTATCAATCTCTGCTGGTTTATTGGATTTTTTATTCTATTTTTTTTCTTTTTTTGTATTTTTTTTCACTGTGTTTTGTTCTTAACGTCATACTGGGAAACATTTTGAGCCACATAATTCTAAGAATTGTCTTTGCACTGATGGACCTCAGAAGTATAGAATTACAATGTTGGTGGTAATGTTAGTGCCACACCAGAAAATGGCAAAGTGAAATTAATTTGCATGTCTTTGACATACGTGGTGCTGGAAGCTGGTGGCTGCAGACGACCTCGCTGGAAGCTACTGAACAGGTAACCGCTAAC
This sequence comes from Chaetodon trifascialis, assembly GCF_039877785.1. Classification (NCBI taxonomy): domain Eukaryota; kingdom Metazoa; phylum Chordata; class Actinopteri; order Chaetodontiformes; family Chaetodontidae; genus Chaetodon; species Chaetodon trifascialis. The sequence goes on from NC_092072.1 coordinate 3,767,456, forward strand.
ATGCTAACAGTAGCCTGCCACGGTGATTATAAGGATTATAAATGAAAATAAATCAAATAGGTCTTTGTCATTTAACACCTCGTTTCCAAAATGCAAAGCAAGCTGACTTTCTAACATAGCATGCTAGCTGGTTCAGGTGCTAATCAAACGAAAAGTTAAGCTTATTTAAACCTGCAACAACTGCCTTTGACCTTTAGGGGGCAGCAAAAAATAATCGGTAAACTTAATACTGACATGTTTCTGCAGTTGATTTGGGAATACTTCCAGCAAACATTTGCCTGTTTAGACGCGACGCAGCATTAGCATTCGTTTTGTGTCGAGTTTCTGGTCACATGGTGAATTGAAGTCCAGAATTCACTCTGCTATTAGCTCTGCTTTTGGTCCCCATTAACTCCTGAGGAAAATTTGTGGCTCGTTAGCTGCTAAATGCTCCACTATGACTTTGCCTGTCTGCGGTTTAGTGCTGAGCAGGTAGTGCACAGAGGGTTTATCGCAGCTTCATCACTGGAAACATCTGCCTGCTGCGGCTGAAGGCGACACTGATGACACCGGAGAGACCGAACCCGAGCATTAAGCTGTTGTAAAGGACCGTAAAACCAAAACAATGAGCTGAAAGACATTTTAAAGCTCCTTGGGTGAACTGCAGAGTTGGATGATTGGCCTCTGCGGGTTAGCCACAAGGAGCGGTCTGTTTCACACACAAGCAGTCATGATCCATTGTTAATGTCAAAATAATGATTACAGCTGCTTTAAGACACTTTCAAGCTTGACTTCCGTCTCTGCAAACCATCTGCAGCTGTTTGGCGAAGTTGCTTAAACTCTGGCAGAGCAGGGACATCTCGAAGTGGACGGGGTGACGCGAATGATATGATAGCTTCCTTCGTTTTGGACTCTCCAGTTTGTGATTGGTCAGCGATGCAACGTAATGTGTCAAAGCAAAAGTAGACTCGAAAGCATGCGAGTGTGCTTTTTCCTCTGCGGATGAATTAACAGCGATTCCTTTAAAGGAGCTGATTTCAGTGTGAAATGACGCTGGTCTGTTCAGACTGTGCTGGCTGAGTAACTTTGCTGCAGTTCTCTCCTCCTTACGGTCACCACTCCTGCCTCTCGACCCTCCCTCGTCTCCCCCCCCCCCCCCCCCTCCCATTTTCCCACAACACAAGCCTCTCTCCCTATTAGATGCTCTCCACTTGTATCCTCTCGGGTCTTAGCCTTCGCCGCCGCCCTCATCCCTCTCCGGTGTGTGTGCACAATCGCTCTGCCCTCATCCCCCCTCCCTTTAGGTTTCCGAGCATGTGTGTGTGTGTTTGTTCTGCGTATTCCCTCCATCCCTGAGCTTTGGGCTGTTAACCCTGCAAACACTATCGCTCATCGCAGGACACAACAAGAGCTTAAGAGCTCTCAGGGAGGAGTTCATCTCCCTCTGCTCCTCTTTTCTTCCCATCTTTTCCTCCCTCTCTTACTCACTTGTGTTTATCTCTCTTCAGTTCCCCTTTCTCTTTTTTTCCTTCCACAGCTCACACTTAATACTTTACTTTCTTTTAAGAACAGAAGAGTACAGGCGGCTTTTCTCTTCCTCTGTCTTGTCTCTTGATCCCTCTCTGGTAATCTCTTTCTACTTTCTTTCTTCAACTTTTTTCGCTATCTTTCCATCTCGGCCTCACCGGGGTTTAGAGGCATGTTTCCATTCAGCTGACAAGCACGTTTCTGTGCACAACATAAATTAAGAGCGGCTTCCATCTGAAACTGGAGCCGTTTCAAGAAGATTAGTGGTGTTGTTTTTGCTCCTTAATGTCAGCTAATGCCGTCCATATTTCATGCTTTAATCAAACAGGAAAAACAAACACATGCTTGGCAATGAAAAACAGTCACTGGCGCATCAGGTGCAGCAGAAAGGCAGCGAGTAGACATTTCTGAGAGTTAGTGATGGACAGATATTTTACAGATGACATTTCACAAAGTCCACAGCCAATTCTCAGCTGACACAGTCATTCATCATGACAACAATAGCCAGCCTACATAATCATTTATCTGAGAAATGGGTTTCCATCACGATTTCAAACATAGTTTCTTTATCGACAGTGAAAATGTTTCACTTAAAGAGGGTTGGGGTGGTTGTGATGATGGCGTAGAGGGAGCAGGCGTTGGAGGAAATGCATAAAAGGGATAAGCTGAGGAGAGGAAGGAGTGGAGAAAGAGCGAAGGAGGGAGAGGATGGAGAGAGGATGCAAGAAAAGAGGGAGAGGGAGGCAGAGACGTGGATGACAAGGAAGGAAAAAACAAAGACTGTATATGACACAGGAGAGGAGGAGGGAGAGAAGGTGTAGAGGAGGCGGAGGAGAGGGAGGGATAAAGGGAGGAAATGAGGTCAGGAAGAGCGAGAGAGAAGAAAAAGACTTAAGATGGGGAGTCTTTAACAGCGATACAAGGTGATGGATGAGTGTGTAGGAAGTGTACAGAGTGAGAAAATGGTTGCTTTGGCGCTGAAAGGCAGAGAAGAAAAATCAGCTGCTAGCCCCGCGGTGTGTGTGAGTGTGTCTTTATATGTGTGTGTGTGTGTGTGTGTGTGTGTGTGTGTGTGTGTGTGTGTGTGTGTGTTTGTTCACCCAGGAGCATTGAGTCAAGGCAGGATATTGTCTGAGGTCAAAAAGTTCAGTGCTAGCTGTTAGGGCTGCAACAAATCACTTCCAGACAAACACACAAACATGCACACACACACACACCCACACACACACAAACACACAGCCGAGCCAGCTCCCAAGACGGCGACAGTGGGACCACATGGTTTCAGGTGGTAAATACCTACTGTACATACCTGACGTGCAAACAAGCCGTGGATTGTGAAGCACGAAGTTAGCGCATTGGCTCAGTGTAAAGTCATGTATGCTTTTGGTGACATCCCGGTCCACACTTACTGACATTAAACACAGCAAATGAGGTTTAAATTCCAAAAAAAGCGACATTACCCGCACACACACACACACACACACACACACACACACACACACACACACACAGCAAATCGATGCTATTCGCAGTGTGGCTTCTAAGAGCTGCAGCCCTGGAATGTGCAGCATGAATGGACGGAGCTGTGACGACTTCGCTTTATGCAGAGAAACATTTCATGACAAGAATGTCATGATGTACTGTATGTGAAGGTTGTGTTTCCTTGATGGCTTTATTTTCTGTGCGTACTTTAGAGTGTTATTGTGCTAAATGCATCCAAAAGCCCTGAAAAGAGGAGTATTTCAATGAAAGGTGCACACAGACAAACTTTCCTCGGTGTGTTATGGCAGCGAGTGAACAGAAACGCTCGTGCAGCGTCACAATGTGGACGGCTCTGTCCATCAAACAGCGATCTATCGCCCAGCACTCGCACTTGGATTTGATATTTAATATATTCAGCTTTCTGAACAGAAGATGTACTGACACAAACTTTCCTCACGTCATGAGGAGCGTTGCGACTGAAGCAGTGCTCTTTAACGTAGCTCAACAGCTCCACTCGCCCCCTGCTGGAGCCCTCTGGTAACTACTATTTACTGCTGCTATTAGAATAACATTTTGAACACCAGAAAACACAAAAAATACTGCACTATAAAAAACAATGTAGCATAAAAATGCTCAAATATCAGAGTGTGAAAATCCAAAGTACAAGGCCATTGAATATTCTGAAAATGAAAACGAAAATAATCAAGGTAATTTTTAATTTTAAGCCTTTAAGCCTGTAGTACCACAAGGGGACAGAAGACAAATCTAATAAGTTACCAGATGACTACTGGAAAGCAGAAAAGATATATTTCTTTCATCATTTCTTTTTTGTGAATTACTGGATAATTTTGACTTGAATAATATTCAGATAAGACGAGGAATAAATCAGCAGTCTCGTTGAAATGGTCCCAACCAGCAGACATATGCAATCGGCGTTGAGGAGTCTCAAGCAGACATTGCTTCATTTTAAGAGGTTACAAGCCGTAAATGTTTGGAGCCACTGATTTAAAGTGTTTTAAAGTGCTTCAGCCATGCAGGGCTTTTTTCCACCACACTAATGTGAGTGTTCAGTCCTTGGAAATGTGGAATTTAACAGGAAATACAGATCGTTCATGACGGCGACTTTATTCTCTCATTAAATGTTTCTGGCCCTGAAAAAGAAAGAATTCACAATGAAGCTGTTTAATCACAATGTCAACCTGAACTTTTACTGTTTTCAATAACAAGTTTCCTGGTTAAGTCTGTTTGAACAGAGAGTTAACTGGCAAGGTGGCAGGAAGCGACAGTACTGTTACAATGGTTATCTGAAGTTGTACCTTTGAGAACAGCGGCTAAGCTGCTGAGCGTATTTTTGTATAAATACTGTATATATACTACTTTAGGAATATGATGAGGCATTTGTTGGTAAGGGTCTAACAAGTGATTGTAACTAATAAGCTGATAAATGCACCTCGTGATCACTAATATGATGTTAACAGCTTACCATCCATTTAAAGGTACAGTGTGTAAGAATTCAAAGCTCGCTTTCGTTGCCTGAAGCTATTAGCTGCTGATAGCTAGTTAGCTCAGTTAGCCGTGCCACTAGTGGCCCCATTAGCTGTCTGGAATCACTAAATGTGTGTAATGTGACAGATTTGAGCCGAAGTTTAGTTTAAAGTGTTTAAACTGAGCACTTTAACATCAACAGAATGTGAAGAGGTAACAGTTCTGACGTTACGTCAGAGACATTTTTGTATTGTGTTGCACAGATAGCTACTGAAGTTAGCATGCTGACCAGCTAGCTCCGGCCGGGCCTGTCTTGTAATACCACTTTGAACATCAAGGGGCCCTAGTCTGATAGTACTCTACCGTATTATGTGAACACCAACCGGCTGCTCCAAACGGTCTGTTGGGAAGACTCAATCAGCTAATAGAGCCACTAGCTGCACGGCTAACTGAGCTTAGCACTGCAGCTGGTAGCCAACGATAGCCTCATCACAGACCACAGTTAGCGCTTAGTGTGGTGTCATGCCCTCTGTATGGATCGACCTTCCACAGGTGGTCAGTCCTTACACACTGTACCTTTAAATCTGGAGTACAGCGGTCCGCTGTGTGCATGTGTGTGTTTATCTGCTCGGTGCTTGTGTGTCCCCTGTGTGTTGATGTTTGTGCACACATTGTTTCTGTCCCTTTTCATATTTCTGTTTATCTCAGTGGCCTTTGTGTGCAGTTGTGTATGTGCATGATATTATGTTGTGAACTATTTTTGGATTGTGGCTGTGGGTTTATTCACCTTGTTGTTGTATGCATGCATGGATTTGTTTTATGTGTTTGTGTGTGTGAGAGAGAGCGAGTGTGTGTGTGTGTGTGTGTGTGTGTGTGTGTGTGTGTGTGTGTGTGTGTGTGTGTGTGTGTGTGTGTGTGTGTGTGTGTGTGTGTGTGTGTGTGTGTGTAGGTCAGCAGCAAGGGGACAGATGACCGATAGGGTACCAAGGACAGGGAGGCCACGGGGGCCTCGGGCTTTGTGTTTGTGTGAGTGATTCGCTGTGGCAGTGGATGGCAGGAAGCATACGGTTCCCCGCGAGCAGAGAACAGTGTCACAGCGAGTGGAGCTAACACACACACTTACTTAAACACTGACACACACATGCAGACACAACCTTAACTCACAGAGACAGAAAGACCGCAAATACACCATAAACAAACAAACAAAAAACACACACAGAGAGAGGTGTAAACCATCATTCACAAGGAGAGACGGCTGCAAAACACTCTAGTACACACACACACACACACACACACACACACACACACACACACACACCTGCCTGGCACTCAGCTAACAAACAGGCTCTTTGTCTTTCACACACACGTCAACGCTTATTAACACACATCCGTACAAATAAAACGCTGTCAGCACATATTAGCACAAACCTCAGGGATGCATTATTCAACAAGCTCCTCTCATAATGAAGAACGTTTGAGCTCCAGTCTGAGTCTCTTTGACGTTGGACAGAAGGAGCTACTCAACCACCTTCTTCTGTTCTGTTTTAAGGGGAGCAAGTCTAACAAAACCACA
>NC_092072.1:3776001-3783501 GCF_039877785.1 Chaetodon trifascialis
ACACTCTCTTTTGACTCTTTTTCACTGGTCGACCGAGGAAAATCCCACTCATGCGATCATGCCCATATGTGGTACCATGGTTTTCAGATGATGTGCATAAATATATAAATTGCTTGTGCAGATTGCTGATATGAAGGCTGTCTTTGGAGTTTAGAGCAGACTGATATGATGGCGGCTCGTTGGTCTGTTTCGCTTTCTCGCCACAAACAAAATCTGCTTGGACGCACATTGAGTGATTTCTTTGGCCACTTGGGGGATCAAGGTGTGAACTCGACATTGACGTATCGTCACCTCGTCAGCTGATGTGGTGAACTTGTTAGCAAACACGTGCTTATCGACACATTCGGGAACCCTGGCATTGCGTCTGGAGTTGCATTGTGTCCACCTGATGAAGTCACTCTCTGTTAGCTGTTTCCAGTCTCTACCAGCTCCTGATTAAAACCTGTCTCTTTAGCTGCTAAATGCTCCTCTATGCTTCCCAGCTAGCCAGCTACCTGCCGAGCAGCAGTTTGTTTTTAGAGCTTTTCCACTGAAAGCAGCTCCCGAAAACAGCGCCGAAACTCCGAGATCTGCAGATTCAGGTGACCCCTTTCACACTGTTTTCACCTTTTAACACAGAACCTCTGAATAAGTAAAAAGATGGAAGTTCAAGCGTTTCCGTGCGTCAAAATGTTGTTGGGTTTACAGCTGCAAGAACACACCGTTCACCACATTTTGCAGTAATCACGGCTTAGCGCTGCAGCAAGGGCAGTTCAGAGAGTGCCTCTAAAGATGGACGTAAGCTAATTGAATCTGAAGTAATTTAAACAGAAACGGTTCAGCTGAAAGTCCTTAAAGGGGTATTCCACATTTTCACCCTGCATGTGTTCCTTTTATCAGATTTCTACTCATGTTTTTCAAGTTCATGTAACCCAATATCAGATACAGCATCTCAGCGGGTTTTAAAGGCTCGTAACAGCAGCAGTTCCTGACCCAGCCTGAGCTCTCCAAGAAAACAAAGACGCTCATCCTTGAGACGAGAAGAGGAAAAAATACAAGAAATGTTGAAAGAGGAAATTCAGAGATCTGCCTTCCTCAGATAGCCCGTGGCACAGTTTGTGCTGTAGGTGTGAAAATTGATCTTTAAGATGAACGCGCAGTAGCTACAGTTTGTAGGAACACAAAATCAAACTGAAAATACACACCAGTTTTAATAAAAAGTGAAAATAATAAGCCTTTAACGCGTTTAAAGCCTCTGCAATTGATTAGTCCCTCCATAGCTGTGCAAGTTGGCTGATGATAATAATGCAGCTTTTCACCTGCTGAGATTGAAATTCAATATGTTTAATTCAGATTTTTCTTTCAATAGATGCAGCTTCATAATTTTCTGCCCTCACTCTCTTTTCTCTCCATCAATACTCTCCAACTCTCTCCCAAAATCTATTAAACCTCATTTTAAGATATTACTGACATGACCTGCAGCTGCTCTTCACTCTTCAGCACATTCACAAGCTTAAAAAGAAGCTGGAAGAAGAGTTAGACGCAGAATTAAAGCAAGATGCTTTGAACAGGAAGCAGCTGCCTGTTATCTGTTTAACAGAGACTTGAAACTTTCATCAAATATCAGATCTCATGAGGATGAAGAGGTGACTGCCTTCAGCCAATCCATGATTTCTTTTCATTTTTTCGTCAGTTTGACAGACATCAGCACATTGCACTGTGAAAACAAACCATAATACACAAACAATAGAAACAGGGTGCAACCTTTGTAAATACCAAAGAACACACAGCTTAAATAACACAAAGATAAATGAGTTTGTCGCAGCAGAAAACAGAGAAACATCTATCGGCTCCGGAGATGAAGCTGCCTGTTCCTGCTGCCGAAGCAACAAGCTTTGAAGTCTTTACACAAAATAGTGGAGCAGAGTTTATAAAACCGCTTTCAAAAAATAGTGGGTTTGGAGTTTGCAGCCCTGTGGTTTGTTTGATATGTTACGTAACAGACGCACAAGGTGAAATTAGGAAATACCGCGCTAAGAGCCTGCAAGGCTGGATGAGCATCCAGGACAAGTGATCAGCTGTGTCAGGGTGAAGCAGCAACGAGGGCTGAGAAACGAAGCCAGCGTGCCAAAAACTGCAGTTCTTTGAATGGCCACTTGAGGCTGGCTGCAAAAGTGAGTCCCCACAGACCCCCATATTAAAATGCCTAATTTTATAAAGTCACTCTTCGAGTTACATTAATGCTTAAAGTCATGCAGAATCATAGGCGTGGCCGCTTTGAGTGACAGCTAGCTGCTAGCTTTCAGTAGCCCGGACTTTCTGAGCCTCACAACGGCTCCTCAGAAACCTGTGGGTGAGGTGACGCCCATGTTTACATGGTCTGCGGTCGGACCCTCGGGCACACGCAGCCTAAACCTGACCGAGGTTCACGGCACTGTATGTGCCTGCAGGGACTGGCTGTAAACACAGAGCTGACATATCATCACCTTTCTGTCGATTCAGTGAACCTGTAAGCAAACAGCTGCTTATTTACACATCCAGCAGACTTGAAGCAACACCAGCATTTGTTTTTGTGTTGAGTTTGTCTCCACCTGATGAATGTAAGTCTGGTATTGGCTCTCCTTTTAGCTCTGTTTACCTTTGGGAAATCTGGCTCTTTGGCTGCTAAAAGCTTCACTGTTTTCACCAACTGGTCTCCAGTTTTGTCTCTTCGTCGTCTGGTGCTGGGCCGGTATCACGCAGTCGTTGTTTTGCCGACAACAGCTGCAGCTCATGCTCTGCAGAGCTGAGGGGAACCGTTCTGTGATCGATGCCTTCAGACTGATCCTATTTTATCTGATTTCTAGAAGTGCCAAAACACTGCCTGGTAAAAATGGAGTTTTGAGGCCTTTGCATTTAAAATGTGCGGCACTCAGCTGATTTACCACAGGCTGACTGACACACACCTCCACCACAGGAAGACTGGTCGCTCTCTTGGGCTCCGGGTGAAGTATAATTATGATGTCATGCATATCCCACTGTGTGCAGTGAGAGCGGTTATAGACCAAGAGGGTCAGAGCAGCTCACGGTGGCCCCCGAGGCCCCCCTGCAAGTTAATGACAGTATGTGGTGTCACTCGCCTCAAGTCTTTAAGTGTGTTATTCCCAGTACAAGTACTGCAAAGTTCTGATAGCGTGTTGTACTCACGCTGTGGCCTAATCCCTTTAAACTACTGAAGCACCACCTGAAAGGAACAATTCACTCTGTTGTTGCTTTAAACAGCAGATTTTCCTCTCCAGACTGAGCACGTCCTCAGTTCTCGGGCCTGTTGAAAATCCTCCTTTGATGCACCTTGCTTTGCTCGCCTCCCCTCCTCTGAGTGATTTGATGTAATTTGACTAGGTGGCTGACAGCTCTTTTAAGAGAGGCCACAGCTCCAAATGTCAGCTTCACCGTGTTTACACGAGGAGAGGACGAGACGCAGGGGGGACCAGAGAGGAGAGAAATCCAGCCGGGGTCGCCCCCGTCCTCTCTCCCTCTTCCTCTCTTCCTCTTCATCACGCTGTTTTTCCCTCCTCGTTTTTGTTTTCTCCTCCAGCCTGTCTCCCTCTCCCCCCCCCCCCCTCCCTCTCTGAGTGTGACCTAGTTTGATCCTGAATGGTTTGCGGGCTGTCTGTCTCTGAGATAAACTCATTTGCTCTGGATCATTTAGAGAGCAATGCCATTTCACTCCTCCCACCCACCCCCCACCCCCCGCTCTCCACCCTCGATGTTATTTGGGGAAGCATGCAGCAGAATGTGTCTGCATGTGCGAGTGTGCGACTTGGTGTGCGTTTGTGTGTTCTTTAATCTGTTAAGTGGGTAGAGACATATGGGGAGAAAGGACAGAAAACAGCTCGCACACCGAGCTGTCACAGAATGAAAGGGGATCACTGGCTTCAGATAAGGGTTTGAAGTGTTGCATATATCCAGAGATATCTGTCACACAAACACAGAGAGCACTGATAGGCAGATTTATTCAAAAAGGTCACGCTGCAGCTTGTGTGTGTTTATGCGTGTGCGTCGGCTGCTCTGCTCAACGGGACTTTAAAGCTCCCGTCAGACCTGCTTGTGCTATCAGTGACAGACGAAGGTGCGCGCCGCGTGTGTTTTTGGGTGTGTGTTTTGTTCCTCTGCAGGCTGCTCAGAAGCGTCACGTACTGGAAGCACAAAGCCGTGGGCTGGGTGGCTCTTGTCTGGTCTCAGTAGGCTAATTACACTGAGTGCGCAGTGATGGAGCCGCCTTGATTTATTTATGATTCCTCTGCTGTCCCACTTGTTCTCATGAGCCAAGTCATCATCCAATGCGTCCTCCATTGGCAAATCATTTCTGAGCCTCATCCTGCTCCCCCATTTTCTTTTGTTCTATAATTGCTGTTCAAACATTAAAAGGAAAATTCAGCCCTCTCTTCCACGCACACACACACACACACACACACACTTCTGCACAGTTACACAGAGTGTTTTCAATCAGCCCCGGAGACTTCATCTTTGGGTCGAGCAATGCGGCTTCAGTAGGGGACTGATACCAAAGCCCTGACATTTATCACTGATGTTTCAGATCATTATAACAATTTCTGTGTAAAACTCCTTTGTACTGCGGCTGCGCTCAATGCAGCTACATGTTCTCCGCCTTTTCTCCTCAGAGGAAAGAAAAACTCTGGCTGCACCACCAGTAGCTGCTTCAAACTGGGATGAAGTGTTGTACTGTGGCTGCTGTCTTGTAAAATAACATCATGAGGGGCACAAAACAAGCACCTAAACTTAATCTGTGGAAAAACTCCACAGCTGCAGGATCTCAATTAAAGGAACAAAGATGGACGCTGCTCACTGTTCACTCGCCGCTAGAGACCGACACACTGCAGAAGAAATATCTCTCACACAGTCTTATTTTTAGCCCTCAAGACTTCCATCTTTAAGAAGCAGCTGCCAGGAAGTGAATAAGTCAACTTTGTTTACAAAGTTAGGAGACGCTCTACAATGCAAAGCATGAAAACTACACACACATTAAGTGCTGATGAAACAGGTGAGTTTCTTAGAAACACCTGAAGCTTTCTTAAAGACATAATTCACAGTCATTCAGAAATACAGGGTGGCGTCAGCCCGTGAAGTCTGGCGGCCTCATGTTGGATCAGCTGGAGCTCAGATGAGCGACTGGTAAACAGTGAATTCCAGTAATCAGGACGGGCTGAGATGAAAAACATGTGACCAGTCTGAATACAAGAAGCAGGATTTGACCGCTTCCTTTACGCTCACGGTCAAAGAAAACTCGCTTCACATTAGCCGCTGAGGGAGCGACACAATGCCGCGCTCTATCAGAAACGCTCCCGGGGCCTCCGATAAGGACGTCTGTTTCATCAGGGCCAAGTTGGAGGAGGTTATCTGGCATCCAGTCCTGCATAGCCGCTAGGCGCTCTTGCAAGTTAGAGAGTTTAATGAGGTCATCCGAGGTGAAAGAGCAGCACGGTAACGGTACCTGACGCCGGCGCCGTCTCTCAGCGGTCTTCAAACAAAGCAGCACGTAGATCACCACACTAACATAAACAAACAGTTAGTAACTGAAAATCCAAGCATTTATGATGCAGTTGGAGGGAGAAGGCTGTGTTTGCATTTAAAATCTTCTTTTTCAGACTCTTCATTAACAAGGCTGCTGGTTAAATATTTAAGAGTTTCAGTCAATTTAGCCTTTGTTCACTGGCATTGTCCCAAAAAATTCCCGCTCAACCTTCGAAACTCGGGTTTCCTCTGCAGAGGGACCTTTTTTTTTTTTTTGAATCAGCTCGAATGTGCATCAGCATTTTCAATTATGCTGATCTTCACAGAGCTCTCTCACTCTGTTTTTTCTCCCACTCACCTTTTCCCGACTCGCTCCCTCTCCAGCTCTCATACCTCTTTTCTGAAGTGCCTTTGCTGAAAGGAATAAAGAAGCTTTTAGCCTCTAAGATTATAATCATTCCTTTTTTATTCATCATAATTGCCCACTGATTGCAGTAATTTCTGTGCACTCATAATTTTAGCGGTCTTTTTAGTGCTTGGTGGCTGCATGCCGCTCGCTGTATTTATGTATTTGTGTTTTCCGCGTGTGTGTTTGTGAATGTCTGCGAGTCAATTTGTCTTTTCAGAGTTGTTAAATGCGAGAGGGCGCGCTAATGTCGCTGTTTGTGAGTCAGAATTGGAAAGAGGAGGAGGGACGGCGGGAGAAAAAGGTGGCTTTGTGAAGGAAGGACAAAGCAACAGGGGCATTTTTTTTCATGTTGGCACAGCAGCGGAGAGCAAGTGAGCAACAGACTGCGATAGAAAGCGACAGAGTGGCTGCGAAAAGAAAAAACAAAGTGATTGAGAGAGTGTCTTAACTGGAGGCGGATAGAAGTACAGAGTGCAGGAGGGCTGAAGGACGAACATGAGAGGAGGGAGAGAAAAGAGAGAGCAAGTGGTTAACAGGCAGCAAAGGAGGACGACGGAGGGAAAAAAAGCATCAGGACGACTGAAGAGAAGGTGAAAAATGAGAGAAAATGAAGCTCAGAGAGGAGGCGAAAGGAGGATCGTGAAAAAGGGAGAGAGAGGCAGGCAGTGGTTGTTCCAGTGTCACTCATGGCCTCCCTCGGGAGAGTTTAGACCTTTAAAATCTCCTCCTCTCTTCCGCAGGCCACTAGCACTCCCATCACCCCTCACCGCTCCTTCCCTGCCGCCTTCGCTCCTCATCCCTCCTTCCTGCTCCCTTTCCTTCCTCTCCTCCTTTGATTCCTCTCCCTCTCTCTCTCTCCTCTCTTGTTACCGACTCTCAGATGCCGCCGTTGTTTTCCCGCCTTCCCTCCAACTCCGAGGCTGCTATTTATAAACCGACTAACTGTACGTGAGCGTGGCGTTCAGGGAGAGGAAGGGGATGATGGGAAGTACGGGAATTGTTTTTGGTTTGTTTGTGTGCGTGCGTGGCAGCAGATTCCAGTCGCTGGATGTGAAGCGTTCATTCATATCCTGTCATACTGCATCACAGTCTCATGTCGTGCTACATTTCAGGCACGTCGTGGTTTGCAGGCAAACTTCTCTTTAAGCTCAGCTCGTGGAGGTTTAGAGATATCTTCAAATATAGTTTGAATGTCAAAAACATTTGGGTGACACGGCCTTAAAAAGTCTGAAGCAGCCCTTCAATCAGCCCAAAGTTAAAAAATGCTCACTTCTCAAAATGGCATTTCATGGATGGGTGAACAGCGGCCGTCTTCGCTTCTCTCGAGCGTCATTTCGTCGCTCATTGTCGTGGTTACAGTCCACTGTGTCCTCGCCATTTTCTAAATGGCCTCTCTGGTTCATTACCGTAGGTTCGTGTGAGAGTCACAAGCAGGTAAAATTGTTCGTTGTGGCCGGCCGAAATTCGGTTCTGATCCAAAACAAAGAGATGCCATGTCCACGTTCACGTACAAGCAGCTCGTGCGTTATCGTGTCGTGGAGGGCAGTGTGTCATCGTTTCAGGTAAACGCACCATGAATCTGCTGTTTCTTTAACAAA